>NC_088869.1:58128410-58143291 GCF_032884065.1 Artemia franciscana | reverse complement strand
GGGTTATATTGATGAGATTTTATCATTCAAATTTTAAGCACAGTTTGAAAGTAAAACTTTGTCTCGTAACTTAGAATAAACTAGTACTACTTTCCATGGGGAACGTGATTTGTTGCAGCCTTTGTTTGGCTTCAAAAAGTAAAGTGTTGCAAGAGAAACACTTTGGTATTGCTTTCTCACTTCAATTAAACGCTGAAGTTGTTAATCTGTAAGGATCTTAAAACAAATACTAGGTACACCAACTCGCAAAAGGTGCGAACACCTCATTGCAACAAGCAAGAGTTGCAAACCCCTCCTCGCTGAAGATAATTGTAGCCTAAAAGCCGACTATTACTCACAAGCTCCCTTACATATCTTACCAATGGAACCAAATTGATCTTACCATCAAATACACCGGAAACAATAATAAGTACACCAACTGGCAAAAGTTACATAACCCTCATTACCGAAGAGGATTATGAGCTAACAGCTAACTGTTGCTTGAAACTCCCCTATATGTCTCACAATTGGTATCGGCCTTTTTTTGGTTTCAGTGTGTACCTTACTTTTGAAGTTGTCAACCCCTTTAAACTTTCAAACAGGTATCTCTCATGAAAGAATTTTTCTACCAGAAAATGGATGACATATACTTTAATCTGCTCATCAAGAGCTATCGACCACCGTCGAAAAAAAAAATATCTATCTTTGTTCAAAAGTCGACTTTTTTGCCATAGGCCATGTTTCTAACGTCATCACTTAGAAAGGAGTAAAGGATAAATTCCAATTTCTTTAGCAATGCGAGAACTTTTCAAGTTTAAAGAGGCACATCTGATACCATTTCTGTATCGGCCTATTTTTGGTTTCAGTGTGTACCTTACTACTGAAGTTGTCAACCCCTTTAAACTTTCAAACTGATATATCTCATGAAGGAATTTTCTTACCAAAACATAGATGACACACACTTTGATCAGCTCATTGACTGGCGTCAAAAAAAATCTGTCTCGGTTCAAAAGTTGCAAAAAAACGAATGATAAACTCAGCTGAAATCACAAACAGAAATGGGTAGAAATAATAGATTTTTGGCCCCAGGCAAGAGTTCTACGAAGCATTCCAAAATACAGAATCCTATTCATCACTCCGGCCTATGGTTCACACTTTCTATAAAAACTGCAGAGGTTAGACCCTTACCACTTTCTAGGAATAAGCTGAAGTCGGGGTGCTACTAAAAAAAACACACGACAAAACCAAAGTATTCCTCTCGCTACACAGTTAGAAAACTAAGAATTTATCCTTGCATATATCCTATGCCTCCTTTATTTTTATCTTGTCCATCCATATATTCTGTATTGTAGTAGCGTTTAGCTTGGTACATTTGCTTTCGTTGTCCGGCACGTACGAGTTCTTCAAAATAACAATGTTCATTTGTTGGTTGACCAACAACCCCAGGATTGGGTACAAAACTTCTACGAGCAAATAAAAATACTACTAGCCTATGGACTACCAGAGTTATATGCACTTTTTTTTATTTTTAGGCCACGTCAAGGAACAAATGTTTCATGTTTTGACAGTTTAGTTGATTTGAGATGCATAATCTACAATAATGACACTCGATCTTCTGGAGGGATTAAAATTCCATTGATTGTTTTGACCCACTCAACGTTTTCTGTGCTTCCTAGGGGGAATATAAGTTGGAATAACCTAGATCAGAGTTTAAAAAACAATAGTGACATTTCTTTTTCAAGGGAGCAATAAAAAAAAATCCTTTTTACTAAGAATAAAAGTTTAGTTCTTTTGTTCTAGTTTGTTTTGTTTTTTGGGAGGAGGTGTAAATAAATAATTGAGTGACTTTTCTTGGCTTCTAGGGGTATGATTTTATTCTTATTGTTGAATTTGTTTGTTGTAAGGCTTGTGGTGCCGATTAGGTCGTACTATTGGATTTATAAAAAAAAATAATTCTTTGTCCTGTATTATTTTCTTATGTATTTTTGCCTCCCCCTCGGACAAGTTTTTTACTTCTCGAGGTGGCTATTATTGCTATTTTTGTTTTGGTTTAATAATAAGTGTTTTCTGACTCTCAAGTACCTTACTGATTTTTAAGTCGTTTAAATTTACTTATCATTGAAGATTCGGCCTTTCAAGCATTTAGCTTTGAAGATTTTATCCAATGAAATGACAGTGCTAGATAAAGACATTTACAAAATTAATAATGTTTTCAACAGATTCTGGTTTTGTAAAAAACCAGGTTATTGTAAAAAATATTTTGAAAAAGTGTTTCAAATAAAATTGTTTGTCATATTTCCCTTTTTTCATATAATTCTGAAAGAATAACTCTCTTCTAAAAACTAAGCTTTCTGCAACTTTTAGAGTTAAAATTGTGTCGTAAGATTTGGTAAGATGCTGGTAAAAGACAATTGAAAGCCTTATAGTTTTTTTTTGCATCCCGTAAGAATTTTCCCATTTCTAATCTCGTTTTGTTGCGTCGGTTTTGTGTTTTCAATAAACTATTTGTTTTTAAGGTTCTTCAAATATAGCGAAAAATCCAGAGCCAGTTTATGTGAAATGTTTTGTTTTTTAATATTTTGCCCAAAAATATGAATTTTTCATTTTTTTTCGTTTTAAGCTTCAACTTTAGTCTTCACTTTCATCAGAAAAACCCTTACTATTTTAAAATTAATTTGTGTGTTTTTTGTTTTAAAAATATAGACAATAAACCTTATAAAAGTTCTTTTTTTCATATTTTGAAAAGAAACTAAGGAGGTCAGCAAGAGTTTTTGCTAACAATTTGGCATTAGCTATAGATTTACCTTTGCATCTCTCTTAAATTTAAAAAGGATAAGGTATTAGACTTTACAGTCCCTACCGGCGGTGCTGATCTCCGTTTCTTGGCTCTTCAGCCAGGAAGTGCAAAGGCCAACCATCCTGTGCTTTCGCTCACCCTTCCTGTTTATCTTCCCTAAATTTCTCCAGGTACTCATTTAGAGCTGGGTCGAATCTGGCTAAGCTTACAGAGTCAAGCCAGTGACCCTCGTCCCAAACTAAATAATTGGGTATACTGGGATTCGAACCTGCGTCCTCTCAGACGAAGGAGCACGAATCCAGCGCACCAATCCACTCGGCCAAGACTGCCTCTTAAATATAGCTTTAAAAAAAATCTGAAATTTGTCAAATTGAGGTGTAGTAAATAAAAGTTGAATCACCCTAAAAATATTTACTGTTTTTAGAAACCTGAAGGACGTTAAAATAATATACGATGCGTATGGAATACCCTTTAGGGAAATTGGTGCTATTTCTAATGCAATTTTCTGCCATAACGCTGGAAAATATTTGAATTTCCTAGCATAATTTCCAATAATTTTGTTTCTTTTTTTCTTTCATATTTGGAAGGACTTATCTAAAGAAATGAATGGGTGCTTGAAAGTGAGTAGGCTATGTTTAAAAACCAATGTGTCCAAGATTCGAATTCAAATCCGAACCTGTGCTACGACGAACACGCGAAAGAGCTGTTACCGTAAGACAACAAAGCCCTGTGTAACAAAGTTTGTTTTATTCTCTTTGCACCTTCTCATTTTTAGGGGAATAATGGCTTTTGTAAGACCCATAGCCAGTTCTCATTTCTTCGTTTGATTATACGGCGATCCCCCTCAAGACACAGATGTTCAAGCTGCAGGTACTCGTTTTGTAATAGGAAATATTTTGTAAAAGATGCAGGAGTTAGTTAAATAATAGAGAATCTTTTCTAAGAGGCTTGTGTTAATTAAGCAATATAAATTTGTTTACTTTGGGATTTTTTTGGATTTTACGTAATAGGGTTTGCTTTCTTTCATTAACAAACAAAGACAAAGTAGAAAAAATAGGGGAATTTTTTTCTAGACAGTGGAAATAAATTCCGTGTATTATATATAGTATTATATTTTAGATATAATAAAAATAAGTTGTATGTCTGTCTGTCTGTCCTCATATGATGTCTGAATTATTTCATCATATACTAATTCAAAAACGGAAGTATTCAAGTCGATGTAGCTGAGTTGGTAATGCGGTATGTTCCAGGTTCTAAGTTCAAGAGGTTCCATGTTCGAACCTTGAATACAACAAAAGAAGAAAAAAAAAATAAAAAAGGTAAAAACTAAAAAAAAAATAAAAAAAAATATTAAAAAAACTAAAAAAGCCAAAAAACTAATATATATATATATATATATATATATATATATATATATATATATATATATATATATATATATATATATATATATACTAGCTGTTGGGGTAGGGCTTCGCGCCACCCCAACACCTAGTTGGTAGGGGCACTTCCCACCCCCCCCCCAAGCCCTCCCGTGCGTGCAAGTCGTTACGTGCCATATTAGTTAAGTGCCATTGTAGTTGTGTCCCTGTGTCCCACCTGTGAATTTAGATAGATATATATATATTTTTAACTACGTAAAACTTGCAAATGTACAACATTCTTGGCTGTCCCGTTGTCTGTGCATATAAATAGATTGTCAGGTTTACCGACTCTTGACCATGCAACATATAATTGTCCATGGGAAAAACAATCTGTATTCAGATCTATACCTCATTATTCTAATGATTTCCCTTGAGCTTCGTTGATGGTGATTGCTAATCTAACATTCTCTGTGTCCCTCTCATCATTTATATATCCCCTGTGCCTCCCGGCGTCCCCGTTGTTGTTGTTTACCTGTGTCCTGGTCGTCATTTGTGTCCCGGTGTCCCAGTCTGTAATTTCTCTTTGAGTGTCACGGTCGTCATTTATATTCCCTGTGTCCCGGTCGTCATTTGTGTCCCGGTGCTTTGTTGAATGTCCCGGTGTCCCGGTCGTCATTTGTGTCCCAATGTCCCGGTGTGTAATTTCGTCAATCAACAAACATGACGTCAGTCGACACACAAACATGACGTCACTCGACACACAGACACACAGACAGCTTATTTATATATATATATAGATGTCCCGGTGTCCCGGTCGTCATTTGTGTCCCGATGTCCCGAGGCGTAATTTCCTCAATCAACAAATATAACGTCAGTCGACACACAAACATGACGTCACTCGACACACACACACACACAGACCACTTATTTTTATATATATAGATGTTCCGGTGTCCCGGTCGTCATTTGTGTCCCGATGTCCCGGTGCGTAATCTCGTCAATCAACAAACATGACGTCAGTCGACACACAAAATGACGTCACTCGACACACACACACACAGACAACTTATTTATATATATATAGATTATATATATATGTTTTTAACTACGTAAAACTTGCAAATATACAACATTCTTCGCTGTCCCATAGTCTGTACATACAAATAGATTGTCAGGTTTACCGACTCTTGAACATGCAACATATAATTGTCCATGGGAAAAACAATCCGTATTCAGATCTATACCTCATTATTCTAATGATTTCCCTTGAGCTTTGCTGATGGTGATTACTAATCAAACATTCCCTGTGCCCCCATTGTCATTTATATATCCCCCCTGTGCCCCCGGTGTCTCCGTTTTATTTGAATCCCTGTGTCCCGGTCGTCATTTATAGTCGACAAATATGACGTCAGTCGACACACAAACATGACATCAGTCGACACACGCGTCCCAATCGTCATTTATATTCCCTGTGTCCCGGTATGTACATACATTCGTTTTTGAAATGGTATATGATGAAATAATTTTTTTGTTTTTTTCCCTGTTTTTAGTTTCTTTTCGGTGTTTACCATTTTTTTAGCTTTTTTAGTTTTTTTTTCTTTTTTCTTTTTATTTTTTTTTTTGTAGTTTTACCTTTTTAGTTTTTTTATTTTTAGTTTTTTATTTTTTTTTTCTCCTTTATTTTTCAGTTTTTTTTCCTTTTTTTAGTTTTTTTTTCTTTTTCAGTTTTTTGTTTATATTTTTTTTATTAGTTTTTAGTTTTATTTTATTTATTCGAATGGCGATGTAAGGATACATACTTGCTAATTGTTTTCCTTCGCAATAATCATCCCTCCAAGGGTAGTCACATTCATCGACAAGACTTTTAGCTCCCTTGATACTCCCCGTGAATACTAGGCCATTAGGGCAATCTATAGAGACGACTGCTCCTCCTACACATTTATAATATCTATCACAGTACTTGATATCTTCTGCCACTTTCCTCTTACTCTGACAAGGATCAGGTTGTTCTTGAGATAAAAATAAAACTTACTTCTATTAGAACGTTCACCACATTCGACGTTAAAATCGTAGTCACACACCCCAACAAGGGACCGTCCGGGTTTGCCAAGGTAGACTAATCCGTTTGGGCATTCCGCAACGGTTGTTTGTCCGTCTATACATTTGTAGTATTTGTCACAGTACGTTTCATGGGGAAGAGTCTGTGTCTTTGTCTTGCAGGCATCTTGCCCTGGTAAAAAATATTCCTCAGTCATTTCCTTTATTTTGACGCTTCAGTGCATTTAGGTCAAAAAATTATACTAGAAGTTTTTCCAAAAAAAGAGTGGGGGAACAAAATTTAATTTTAAATCTTTTTAGAATGAAAATACGATGTGCAGAATATTATGTGATTCCAATTCATATTTATTTTGTCTTTTGATGGATCTTATCACCCTTGTCACCGTCACATTATCCCCCATGGTGCTCACGGTTATTATATTGGAGCACGTGATCAGCACATTTCAACAAAACAACTTAATTTAACTGATTTTGCGTGGAATTACTCTTACATATTTCAAGCTTCATAATTACTCTAGCTATAATAGTCGGCTTATACTTGGTTCACTCAACCACTTTCCCAAAAAGAAAATGTTTTCTTTTTTTCATTATTATCCAAAAATTATGGGATTCTGGGATGAATATCGGAACCTAAAAATTTGCAATATTCAAAGGAAACAGAAACTTTTTGAGAAGTTGTAAAGAGGAAGGTTTTGAATAGATTAGAATGAAAGAGGAGCATGCGTAATTGTGTTGCTCTTAGGTGCCTTGATGCTGCAGTGAGTTGTTTTTTAGTAGCAGCAGTAATATTATGATTTACAATATTATTATGTTTTTACACAATATTATTATTTAGTGCGTTATCATAAACTATAAGTAGTAATGATAATTCTTAATATTAGTTAAATATTATGTGTATTATGTTCTTAATATACTACTACTCCCTAATAGTTCTTCTCAATAACTCAGGTAAGTAAGTAATTTTTTCAAAATACTATAGTACCATGAACGAGCGTAAGATTTTTTTTCCGGTGGGGGAGGGAATAAAATGTTTATCCATGCTCTGACACTGAAAGAGAAGGGCTAAAAAACGAAAAGAAATTTAGGGTTTTCGATAGTTCAGGCCTTGAGGCCCCCCCACCACCCTGCTTATGCACAGGCTTAGTGCATATTATTTTTTTTTTCTGTTTCTTGCAGTTGTGGACGTTTTTAAGCCTCACCTGGTATCTGAAATGCAGATGTCACCTGAGAATTAGACATTTGTGTCATTATTATATAGTAGTTTCATTACATTTAATGTGATTCAGATATTAATTAGCTGCTACAGCAATTGGTCAATCAGGATTTTCCATGAATCGCTGCGCAAAACTGTCAACTATGTGACAAAGAAATGGTTCTGTCACATTGAAAAGTTTGGTCCGTAAATTTAAGCAATTTCCTTTATGCGACAATTTTGATATAATAAAGGTTTTTGGTACTGCTGAGGTACTAAATTGAATTAAAATAGGCCTAAGAGAATGAAACAAAACTAACGAAGAAAAAACTGAGGATAATCCAAACATGGGGAAAAATCAGAATAGTGTGCAAATATTTCGATTGATAGCTTTGCTTAAGAATCTTCTGTGGAAAAAGTGAATAATGATAAAAAATACAGATAAAGTCCCCATGACAAAATAAAAGCAATACAAACCTTAAAAGAAAGTACCAAGATAAAATAAATCCTCTGCAAGCAACGGCGAAAAGACAACTGAACAAAAACATCATGCTAGTGAATCTAGCGCTGGATTTTCCACCGCTATTTAAAAAAAAAAACAATGAAAAATTAAGTATAAAGACAAGTTTTTTCAACTGAAAGTAGGTAGCAGCATTATCAGACTATCAGATTATCAGCTTTATCAGATATATTAGTCAGAGGCGCCATTTGGGCCAAATCTTAGGGTGGTCATGGGGCATTTGACAGAACTTGAGACTTTTATTATGAATCTAACCTACTTTCAAAGTTTACAATGATTAATAGCAAATAGCCTAATTACCCCAAGGGTCGTCAGGTAATTACACTCTTTGGCTAATAGGCGTGCATTTGTTCAAATCATTTGAACAGAATGGATTATGTTGGACATAATGGATAAATATGGCTGGAAAAGGGCCCTTTGTGGTGGAAGCTTGGGCCCCTTGGAAAATCTGGGGTGGGCATTTGCCCAACGCTGACCCCCCCCCCAAATGGCGCCTCTGATATTAGTATTTATCAGCAGATGTATCAGATATATCAGTAGATTATCAGCATTATCAGATATAGGCTTTGAAAAAAAAGTATTATATAAAGTAGCAGAAATAATTCGTTCATTATAAATGGGTCTTGGATAAGTTTCCCCGATACATCTATTAAAGTGCAACCTTTTCTGCATGCTACTTAATAGTAGCATAAATTTTTTTTTCAGCAATACAAAACATCTTTGATTACTCCACTGCCAAATGAAATCGAAGAACTTCATTTGAAGCTAAAAGAAATCCTTTCCGCTATTGTCACCAAGTCCTGCTGCATCTTAGAAATTAAATGGAGTTTTCAATCTGATATTCCACATACAAGACCGTATTAGAAGGTTTTTATGTATTTCTTAGAAGATAGGGAAAAAATTATTCAGGGACACTCTCTTTTTTGTGTCTGTCTTTCTTAGAGAATTACTATATATGGAAATATACGAGATAGAATACCCGAACCCCGCTACTCCCCCCCCCTCTGCGTATGTGTCTACCTAAGACTAAATATAGAGCATTTTAGCTCAAACTTGAAGTTTCTTATTATTTTTGCTATAGAGTCAAAATTTGAACTTCATAATCCCCAACTTTTTAGCGTTTTCCATCTTCTCCCTGTACAAATGAGTACGTGTAATTTTACAGTGAGTAAAAAACGCAAGGTACCTACATTTTTAATGATCCTTCTGCTGATTCGCTGATTACAATTCAAAGGATAATCTGTTTATGATTTTATTGGATGACTCAATTTAATACTTAAGAAAATTGTTCCTGTTACTGTTACCAAACGTGTTCTTACTAAAAATCCGCAAGAACCTGTTGCTTTGGGTGTCTTAGAAAATAGTATTGTATTTCCTATGAGACAGAAAGATAACGATCCGGGGTTTTTATTTCCTTCTTTTAATAAACTTTGGCTTTTAGGTATCATAAGAAACATATTTTATCTTATTTAATACATCCATCAGGTCAAGCATCTTTTTAGCCCAGTAATAATTCACTTTAGGGCTTTAAATATTTAAATATATCTATGTGCAAGGTCTTATCAAAACTTGAAGGCTCTAGCATTTCAAAAAATTCGGGGTATTATCTATATTCCATAGCAGAGACTGAATACAAAAACGGGATAATTTATTTATTACTTTATTACAGAACTTTATTACAGACACTTTATTACAGAGGTCATACCCTTAGATTCAAATAGTTTGCATAGATCCGCAGAAAACATATATAAATCTAATTCATTTTTTCTATTATTTTTCCTATGTTCTCTCGATCGTTTTCTACCTTTAGTAGGACAAGCAAAAGAAGGAGGGTCCATAAAACCATCAATACGTTTAACAACAACATGAGACATGTCTCCATATTTTGCTACACAATCATTTAGCCCAAAAGGATCAGCTCTACCAAGAGTATGGATCCAGAAATCCTCCTGTTTGCGTATTCTATTATTCTTCTCTTCTTTGCTTAAATTTTCTAACTCTAAATTTTCTAAAATTGTGACCACGTAACTTGCATGCAAAATTTTTATTATACAATGTACTCTTAATAGAAGTCCGAGGGATAAAATAATCTTGACCAAGAAAACAACGACTCTTACATTTACTAACTTTCGAAAAGTCGTTCCGAGTTCCAAGGCTAGCATTTGTATTTTGTTGCATTAAAAATTTCTAAAATAAATCAAAATCAAGCCTACATTCAAATCGAAGTCCAGCAATCAAAGTCCAAAAATCGTGACAAGGTCTATAATCCAATAAGTACGTAAATATGAAAAGAAAATGTGTTAATTCCTCTTAGGATGCACAATTTTACGTAGAGAACGTTGCGGTCGAATTATACAGAGGAACTTTTCAGTAAATTGTCTGGCAAGCCCTTCTTCCAATGGCCATTTTAATTTTGGCTGCGAAGGGGCTATTTTTAATGACAAATTAGAGGTAACGCTATAGCGCTGCCTATAATACAGGCTATAAGACTGCAACATTTAATGTTTATTATATTTTTATAGGCACTTCATATGGAAAGGGTGGTCAAATAAACTTTGGAGTGGGCTCAATCGATTAGAAATAGAAAGTTCTATTGCCCTTTTTAAGAGCCAAAAGTGATCGGATGACAACTTGCCCTCCACACGCTCTTTGCCCAAAATGCATGCAATCAATTTTATGATTTTGCTATAAATAGTCCAAATACCGAATAATAATGCCTCCGGGGTTGACACAACCCCCCAGAGCCGGGATGTAAGGGCTGTAAGTTATGCTCCAAGGGTATATAAAGTTTTATGAAAGATACTGTTATATAAACTTTGGAGGAAACTCATTTGATTGGAAATTCAAGCTCTAGTTCCCTTTTAAAGAAGTAAAAATGATCGGAGTGCAACTAGACACCTCCCACACCCTCTTTTCCCCATATACATCTGAACAAAATTCTGTTCTAGCAATTTAGGTAAAAATAGGTTAAAGATCATATAATAATATATCTCCCAGGGGGGGTCTGCCACCCCCCCCCCAAGCCAATACCTCAAGCCACCACTGACAAGAGCTAAGGGGGCCAACATTTCTTTGGGAGAGAGAAGATTGTTTAAGGGGCTTATAATTTTTGCACGAGGCATTTGACTGGATATTGAAATTTTTAGTTCCTTTTTAAGAGTCACTAGCTGTTGGGGTGGCACTTCGCGCCACCCCAATACCTAGTTGGTGGGGCCGCTTCGTGCCCCCCAAGCCCCCCCCTCCCCGCGCGCGTAAATCGTTACGCGCCATATTAGTTACGCGCCATTGTAGTTGTGTCCCTTTATACCACCTATGAATATAGATAGATTTATATATGTGTTTTAAACTACGTAAAACTTGCGAATATACAACATTCTTGGCTTTCCCATTGTCTGTGCATATACAAAACCTTATGTACTAATAATGACGTCATATGCAAACGCTCTTTTTACAAACAAACAAACATGCATACGCACAACTCGTTTTTATATAGATAGATAGATAGATAGATACAATACAAATTAACTGCGTAAAACTTGCGAATATACAACATTCTTCGCTGTCCAATTGTCGCTGCATATAAATAGATTGTCAGGTTTACCGACCCTCGAACATGCAACGTACAATTGTCGATGGGAAAAAAAAAATCAGTATTAAGATCTATACCACATTTTTCTAATGATTGACCTTGAACTTTGTTAATGGTGATTGCAAATGCTAATCGAATTGGGAATTGTAATCTTTCAAATTGAAAAGGCAGATCCGGTGGAATCATGGGAATGCGAGGAATAAGAACAGCCTCACCCTCAAAAGGCCCTGTGAAGATTTTGGCCTCTATTAGGTTTTCCATTGTTTTTTTTTACGGCAAGTCGCATGCCATTGCAAAGTTTTGGTGGGCTGATATTTCTTAAAAGTATTATTGGTACGCGTATTTTTAGTTGTAGCACGTGTTGTGGAAACCCTGAAAGATCCACGGAATTTAAAAATTCAGATGGATAATTAACCGCATCATTTGGTTCCAGAACTGTGTCGACTGACTTGTAAAGGACTGCCTGGTCTCGAATCCTGGTCAAAACAGTTTTGTTGATTTCGTGGACGTCTATATTTTTGGGTGCAAAAATCGCTCTTTCACTTAGCCATTAATTATTTTTATAATTGTTTAGAATATTCGGAAATACTTTTTCAATCAATTCATTTTTGGACGTCACTAAATTACAGAAATCAGCAGGTAGTTGTATACGTCCTGAAATTGAGTCTACTGGGAGCTTTCCGTTTCCAATTGCCAACAAATGATCTGAAAATGTTTGACCAGAGTCATCGTTTTGCAATCGGACACGCATATTTGTAGTTAATTTTAATGTTTTTACGTGTCCCCATAAATTAGAATTTTTCAGGCAAGCATTCATTTCGTCTGCAGGGGTTGATCTAGGTATTATATGTAATTTTTGCCTGAAATCTCCCGCAAGCAATGTTAATGTGCTGCCAAAGGGTTTCAACTTCCCTCGCAAATCTTTCAAGCATTGATCCAGAGCCTTGAGCGATTTTTTGTGTGCCATTGTGCACTCATCCCAAATAATAAGTTTGCATTGCTGCAATACTTTACCCATCCCAGATGATTTGGAAATATTGTATGTGGGAGTTTCTGTAGAATGCAAGTTCAGAGGCAATTTCAAAGTGGAATGAGCAGTTCTTCCATCAGGCAGCAATGTTGCGGCTATTCCGGACGACGCAATTGCCAACGCTATATCATCTTTTGATCGAATTGATGCCAGAATCAGTTTTATCACAAACGTTTTACCAGTACCTCCTGGCGCATCCAAAAAGAAAATTTCTCCAACGTTGTTATCGACACAATGCATTATCGTATCATAAATGTCTTTTTGTTCCGACGTTAACTTGGAAATGTTATTTTGTACATACGACAATAGATCACTCGTACTGTAAATTTGTTCACGATCCAATTCTACACATGTCGAAACAGCAGCGATACGGTTAGGTGAAGGCATTCCCAAATCCTGAAGATGTTTGTTTGCCATACGTACGCACAAATCTTCTATAATAGCTAAAGTGTAGTTATAAATTTCTGATGTAAAATCAAAAGTCATATCTGACGTCTCTAACTGTTTTCGATGGAGTATAACTTCGGACATTTTTGACTTATATTTTTCCCATAACTCTGTAGGAGCTGATGGAGAGCAAGTTGTTAAAATGATGCCAAACAATGCACGAATTTGACTTGGAGTTGACGTTTCGCACGCGTCATTGATGCAGTTATCCCAGTGTTGGTCATTCTCCAATAAATTCAGAGCTTGGCAAGCACTACAGTAAGTGTCATGTATAGTACCGTTTACAGTTCTCAAATACTCAAAGTCAGACCGGGTACATTCACCAAAAGCAGGCGTAGAAAGAAGCATTCATGTTGATTGGGTTGAACGGTGTAGAGTCTTGTTGGATACTAAAAGTCGAGGATATTGCTTTGTGCACCTTCCTTTGGCCATGCATGGTGAATTTTTGTTCAGGGCACCGCAAGGTCCATGTATCATATTTTTTACAATAATATCATGCAACCCCTTATCGACATTTTCATCAGGTATTTCAGCGGAAATCACATCATCAATTTCGTTCGAAGTAATTTTTTTATGTAGCCAGATTAGTATATGTGCGTGTTGCAAACCTCGTTTTTGCCATTCCACTGAGTACATCCAGCATCGCACTGACCCAAACACTTCAAGTTATGACGTCAGTCACCACACAAACATGACGTCACCCGACAGACCCACACACACAGAGACAACTTATTTTTATATATATAGATATATATATATATATATATATATATGATATATATATATGATATATATATATATATATATATATATATATATATATATATATATATATATATATATATATATATATATATATACTAGCTGTTGGGGTGGCGCTTCGCGCCATCCCCAACATCTAGTTGGTGGGGGCGCTTCACCCCACCCCCCAAGCCCCCGCGCGCGTAAGTCGTTACGCGCCATATTAGTTACGCACCATTGTAGTTGTGTCCCTATGTCCCACCTGTGAATATATATATATATATATATATATATATATATATATATATATATATATATATATATATATATATATATATATATATATATATATGTTCTTAACTACAGAAAACTTGCGAATATACAACATTCTTTGCTGTCCAATTGTCTGTGCATATAAATAGATTGTCAGGTTTACCGACTCTTGAACATGCAACATATAATGGTCCATGGGAAAACAATCCGTATTTAGATCTATACCTCATGATTCTAATGATTGCCCTTGAGCTTTGTTGATGGTGATTGCTAATCGACCATTCCCTGTGTCGCCGTCGTCATTTATATATCCCCCTGTGCCCCCCGGCGTCCCCGTTGTTGTTGTGTCCCTGTGTCCCGGTCGTCATTTATATTCCCCGTGTCCCGGTCGTCATTTGTGTCCCGGTGTCCCAGTCTGTGATTTCTCTTTGAGTGTCCTGGGCGTCATTTATATTTCTTGTGTCCCGGTCGTCATTTGTGTCCCGGTGTCCCGGTCTGTATATACATTCGTTTTTGAATTGGTTTTTTATTTAGTTTTTAGTTTTTTACCTTTTTTTAGTTTTTTTAGTTATACCTCATAATTCTAATGATTGCCCTTGAGCTTTGTTGATGGCTAATCGAACATTCCCTGCGTCCCCGTCGTCATTTATATATCCCCTGTGCCCCCCGGCGTCCCCGTTGTAGTTGTGTCCCTGCGTCCCGGTCGTCATTTGTATCCCGGTGTCCCGGTCTGTATATACATTCGTTTTTGAAATGGTATATGATGAAATAAATTTTTGTATTTTTCCCCTTTTTTCTTTTTAGTTTTTTTTTTGGTTTTTACTTTTTTTTTAGTTTTTTTAGTTTTTTTTTCTTTTTAGTTTTTTTTTATTTTTAGTTTTTATAGTTTTG